>NC_084664.1:102352965-102380465 GCF_028389875.1 Rhea pennata | reverse complement strand
GATGTCTCATAAAAAGTAGTCATGTAACAGATTTTTTTTCTTTTTAAATTAAGAAAGAAATTATTTCTTAGATGCAAGTAAATTCAGTAATCTAACATGAAAGTGTGAACACGAATTTCCAACATCCAATTTTCAAATGCTGGTGTTTGGGCTTTTTTAAGTAAGAATAAATTAAAATGATTAAATGATGTAAGATATTGTTAAGATAGTACAACGGCCTGAATGAAAAAAGGAGCTCTTCATAAAATGGTTAATAGGCCTTACTGGCAAATCATCACTATTGCAAGTGTCATAGGTACAGCTCATCTTTAAAGTATATGAATTTAAAACCTAACTATTGTGACTAATATTTATTTCAAAGTACAGACTGTGTCACAGCAGTAGGCATCCTATTATTAATGCAGTAAACTCTTGCTGCAATACTTCTTGGTATGAGGATGCTGTGCTCAAGTTCCCAGCTATATAAAAGTAACAGTGAAACATGTCTTTTTCAGCTGTGTCTTGCTGTAACCCGTGAAATGACTCGTTCCCAGAAAGAGCCATATGGACAAGTTGTTCCATATTAAACTACTACAGTTTAACTTTGAGCTGGCCTCATATGCTATAAAGTCTCTGGTTAAAACTCCGATTTTAAAGACTGTTCTCAGAAAGACTGTTCTACATTTTAAATCAAGTCAAGACATGGCTGTTCCAAGTACTGCATTCAGGTTGGAATTTCTTAATATGAAATAGTTCATGAATCCTTACCTGCTCTTTAATCACCATGATGCTGATGCTTTGCAAGGATACAGGTTATACCCAGATCTTACTCTCACTGAGGGAATTTGCAAAGAGCCCATTGATTTCAAATGTAAGAGTAAAAGTTGCAGAAGAGTCATGTTAATTTAGGCAGATTTGTGCAGGAGAAGGTACATGGCCAAAACATTTTTGACACATTCCCCCCCCCCCCTTTTTTTTTAACTCAAAGAGGCACCTGCTGCTGCAAAGGGATGTTGCAGTAGTTTCCAAATCAGGGGTTATTACAAAAAAATTATCCTACCTTGTAAGTCACTTCTTAAAAGCAATTCTGAAATATCAGTATATAAGAAGTAAACACAAGCATCTATTTTTAGGTAATACTTTTGTCTTTACATCTGGCAGGTGAAAGAAAAAAGCATGTGCATTTTCAAAACAAAATAAAAAACAACCTTTCTCGTTCATTTTTTTTTTAAATGGCCTTTATTCAGGGAAAAGGAATTCCCTAACCTCAGTTGATCTTATACCAGAATATCAGTAGCTCATGTGTTAGCTGTGTTTTGTTCTTTTTGTTTTAGTAGAAGTGTTTTCCAGTTGAAAAGAAGAGTGAACTCCCAGTCCTGTGCCTTTTCCAAACCTCCAGTTTGTAGTTGTACTTATCATCAATATTGCAGGCCCTGACACTCTGCAGCACTGTCACTGTATATACTGTGAAGGCAGTAAAAATGAGCACTAATCAATCTTTCAGGGAGAAGCAATGAGCATTAGAAGGCCACTATCCTGTGACTAAACACACCCCTTTTATGGAGTGTTGGTGCTAATAAAGGACAGCTTATTACTGAGGCAGAGACCAAAGCTTGGGTGAGGTCAACCATGACTGGCAGTCATCAGTCATTCTTAATGATACTTTTTCCCGTGCTTTCTAAGGGATTCTGAGCAGAGTGCAAATCATTCGGGGTCATCCATAGTTCATGTACCCACAGATGGCAAAGGTTTTGAAAGACTTTAGTTTAAAGTTTTATTTTTTTAATATTACTCAAGTAGGCAAAAAACTCAAACAAAACAGATTTTTGCTCATTTGGAATGTTGTATTTTCTTTCACTCTAATAGATGTTTTACACATTAGAGTGCTTGTGCATTATAAAGAAGTACATAAATTTATTTTTATGACGTCTGTCTTCTTTAATTATTACCTTTGATGTCTATTGGTGACTAAAGAGAGCTTAACAGGATTTCTCTCCCTTCTTAAATTTCGCAAAGTGAAACTCAGCCAGTCCCTGACAGATGTCTGTTCCTCACCTTCAGGATTATTTTATAAATCCCTTTCTGATGAGCGGAAGTGTCAAATCAAGGACAGGTCATAAAGTAAAAGTATAAACCTTTTAAAGGGAGACCTTGGTAATATATAAACATTTTGCACACTATCTGAAATTTTATGGACTTAAAAATTATATTTTAGCAATACGAAGGCAAAAGTCTGAACCACTAGACTCTATCTGCATGTTTTTAAATACACATTTTTCCCTTACTTCTTATCTTTCTTCCCATAGTCAAATTTTACATGTATTGAGAAAATAGCTGTACTGTCTGTAGAGGATGTCACTAAAGTTTGGGTTTCAAAGGATTTCCTTATTTCATTTACTTTGAAATTTGTGCTTTTTTTCATTTTTTTAAATTCTTCAGTTAAGTACTCTCTACACCACCTTGAAGTTGGTGAGTGGGTATATAGCTGCTGTGATCTAGACAACTGCTGTCATCTTCAGGTGTTGAGCATATTTTAGATTTTACTTGAGCAAAACTGTTAGTTTACTTCTAAAAACTGAGGTAAACTGAATCACTTTTGGTTTTACTGGTTGGTCCCTGGCACCACTTAAATATGTTCCTGTGCAATGTAAAATTGTGAAGCCAGGTTGGAAGACACGGAAATGCATGTATGTATGTGGTTAAATGTACCTACATATGTGCGTACAAATGAATACAGACTCCAGACTTTGGTTATAACCAGTTGTGTAATTTTGACAGTTACAGATGACATCCTTTTTATTTTCATCTTTGTATTGCTGAAAAAGCCAAGCATGTACAGCACATGTAAACTGAAGAATGCAGTTTCACTTGATCAACATTAAAGGCTCATTTGTTTCCTAGTGTGTGTCTGTACAGCACCGAGCACAGTAGGACCCCATCCCACATAAAACCACTTAAAAGTTACTGTATTATGCAGTATAAAGTAGTAACATGCTGGGGGTGGGGGAGGGGGGAAGGGGTAATCATTCTTTTTAAGGGTCAAAGTTTTTTTTCTGCAATGATTTTGTGGCTGGAGAAATTGTCTGATGGAGTCCGTCTTGGTTGATGCTGTGAATGTTTTCTTTCCTCACTCCAATCTGCCTCCTTTCTGCATCATCGTTAAAACTAGTCACTTGTGCCATATCACAGTTTTGCTCTGAGTCTGAGTTTTCAGGGGCTCTAACCAAGTCATTGGTACACCAGTGTGATTGGTACATCACTAGAAGCGTATTTAAATTACTGATTGAGAAACAAATGTTTATACAGTGTTACAGCTGATAACAGTACGGCTTAAGGCCTGATTCAGGAAAGCACTTCAGCACTTGTGTGATTTTGAGCCTTCATTCCCAATGATGCTGCTATTAATTGCACAAGGAGACACAGCTGACATTCGAACGTGACTTATCTGTCCCAGAGACCCTGATCTGGCAACTGACTTCGTGTGGTCACAGGGGTGCGCCCATGTACAGCCCATTGCTAGAGCAGGACTTCAGGTTACAGTTCACCCAAGAAATGCATCTATTCAAGGCTCTGTGGATCACCTAAGACCTTTTATTTTCTGTTTAAGCAGAGTTTAGGATGGTGCGGAGGAGGTGTGAGAACATTTTCATGCGGAAGGAGTCGGTGAAATTCACATCCTGGTGAAATTCACCACTGGGCAGAGAGCCTGCAGAAAGTGTAGGTTAGCCTTTTCAGGGCAGCTGAACTTGTAGCAGTGATATATCGGTGCTACATAGACCTTACACTAGTTCTCTCTGTGGTCAGAGAATGAAAAGTCACCTTTGGGTTCAGCTGGCATCATACTGCTCTGCATACAGAGGATAAACAAAAAGCAGAGCTGTTCTAGGGTTGCATCTCATCCAGGTGATGCGCAAGTTCAGCCTTTCAGATATGTGTAATCCTGTTTTTTAGGTACTGCAGCCCTTCTTCCTCTCCCCCCTCCGGTGTTCTTGGATTTTTGGTATTTTTTTTCTTTTTGTCTGAAATCCTTTATTTTGTCTTTACAGTCTGGTTGAATAGGAATCATTTAGTTTATGCAGCTTTGTGCTTTTTCTCTACAGCTTGTATCTGCATGAATGTGTTGCAGCGTGATGCGAGTTCATTCGATTAAATAAAATGCTTAAATTGTAATCCGTGCAAAACGATCATATTTGAAACACTTGATGTCTCGGTGAGAATCCATTTAATAGTGATCAGATTTAAATGATTTAACACAGTAGTGGTGGTGGGAGGTGGGGGAGGGAAATACAGTTTCGAGACATTCCTGTATATAAAAAAAAGATTAAACCAAATTCAGATATGTCTCTCTCCCCCCTCTGCTTCTCTCTCTCTTTTTAAGCAGTCAAAAGATATACTGTATCCCCAGTGAAAGGGCGCTTTCAATCCAGTTATCCACTTTACCCAGTCTCAGTTTCCAGAACCTTCCACACCCCCCCTTGGTTAAACCACTAAGCCTTTGATTCCTTCCTGATTACACTATGCAAGACATCTATCAAACACTGTCTTATCTGTTTGTAAGGCAGCTCAGGCCTCAGATTTAAGTCATGGGTTTTGGCTACAAGTTGGAGTGTGATTAATAATTGACTAATGTAGCTTTTATTTATCACAGGCTAGCACATTTCACCATTACCGAGTTAATTTATGTTAAGTGTAAGCTGTCGTTCAATCTGTTTTTCAACTTTTTTTTTTTTTTTTTTTTTTTTAATCCTAAGTCTATCTTTCACTTTTTGAGAAACAAAATCCTTACACAGGGCACAGTCTTACTTGGTGCCAAAAAGTTGATTTCCTTTTCAGTGGAGTCATACATCACCAGCCCTCCCAGCTGCAGTGTCAGCCTCTGACAGAATGACATGTGTCATTTATCAAAGGGGCCAGGCCGGGCCTTGGGAAACGTACACGACAAAGCCTGAGAGAGTTCATTTCGCAGTCCCCTCCTACCCTCCGCGAGCCTCTTGCCAGGAAAGCCTGTGATGTTTCTGTCTTCACAGCATTACTGTAAGTCCTTCAACCTTCACAGAATTAACCCTCACCACCACCACCACCACAGCCGCCAGCCCTCACCAGCGCCGCGGGATCTTCCCCGGGTGGCTGCGACGCCCCAGATGCCGTGCCGGCTAGGCGGTGCGCAGAAACGACGTCCATTCCTCCGGCTGCTCCTGGAAAGTACTGTTTTTTTTTTTGTTTTTTCTCCCCTCCCCCCACCAATCTCATATATTGTACACTATCAGAATTAAAGTCCTAGGTTTTTCTACAGCAGGACAAGGTCAAAAACATAAAGAATAAGGTAATAAAACATTTCAGTCATGAAGAAAAGGTAGCCACTGTCCTGTGTCCAGGTAGAGATTTGAGTTTCACGTGAGGGAGGGAGTTTTCTTCCATGTTCCTATTTAAATTTTCCTTTGGGTTATTTTGAAACCGTGTGCTGAAATAAATACAGCAGGTACTTCCTTTGTATGCCACTTTACAACATCTGAGTCACGCAACACCTGCACAGAGGAAGTGACCTGGGTAGGACGCAGCATGCTTCTTGTGAAAGACTTTTGTGAGGAGGAAGGGAGAAGATGAGGAAGAAGAAAACTCGTTAGTATTTAACAGAAAAAAAAAAAAAAAATCTCCAAACCGCAAGGTGTCACTTGCACTGAATAGTTTAATTTCTGTGATGTAGTTACCTCAGTCCCGCAGCCAGGAGATGACAAAGGATTTAAAGCAGAAAATAATCTTCTGTCAAACAAAGAAGAGCATGTTTTCAAAATACAGCAATATTTTTGCTGAAACAAAAGTTTTGTGTGTGGTGTTTTAAATGGCTGAATTTTACATTTTGATCATGTACAAAGAATGTGAGAAAGTTATTGTCTCCTCCCCTTCCCCCACCAAATCACTCTTTGTACTTTGCATAGTTCCTACCACACTGAAGTTATTTACAGCATCAGATATCATTTAAAGAGATAGCTAAGGAGACTGTAGCCTCAGCTAGGAACTTTCCAGAAAGGAGTCCTATAAATTAGCCTTTGCTCAGGAGTGGCTGTTTTCTAGTCAGGGCTGGTCCTTTCATTTGTCTACATAAGGCTAATTTATTTTTGCAGCCAGATGTGGGCTGACAGCCATCACTCAGAGCTTCCTTCCCCCACTGTTAGGAGGTCGGGAAAACAGTCACGTTTCCCATTTTACAGAATCCCCATCAACATTATTGAAGATGGATGTATCTTTAAAGCAAAGATTGATTGTGGATATCGGAGTTATGGTGTCATTTATCATAGTGAATATTATTTAGACTTGGATTGTACAAGGCTGTAACTTGAGACACAGCCAGGGGAGGGACAATCTGGAAACGAGGATCCATGAACTTTAATGGATGGATGCTTTTTCAAAGCTCCACTCACTATAGCATGATTTACTTTTCTTCCAGAAAGGAAACAAGCATTTCAGTTTTAAAGGGCCAGCAAGCCATCTTGTCCTCTTTAGTGGGTCCTTCCCGCAGGCATCCGAGACTTAAAGCTGAGACAATAAATAGAGATTGTGTCTGAATGTTATATATATGTACGTGCTTTTATGTTAAACATATCTAGGTGCACTTGAGACTCTTGTTTGTGTGAATTATGCTAGTTAGGTTCTCAGCTGCAGGGGTACTATGACTGAATAATGTAAAATATTGATTATAGAATGCTGTGATCTGAAATTTCAGAAGCTCCAAATAAATTGCATTGCAACTAGCATTGTTACGTTGCCACATTTGTCTCTGCTTGGAGAGACAAAGAGCGCCTAAACTACATATTCACTTACTGCTTGAGGTGTCTTACGGAAATGGAGATCTCAGTAAATTGCATACATACCTGATGGAGCATCAAGTTTGTTGCTTGTTGAGAAATATGGCAGACCTAACAGCCTGATGCACAATGTGATTACCTTCTGCTTTTATATGAAATTAGGAAATGTAGATCTGGATCTTGCAGATGAAATACACCTTACGTTTTCGGAATGTATGTCTTAGAAAGATGCTTACAACCCATGGAAAATCTGAGGATGTGGTTCAGCTGCAGTGTTATTTCTGATGTAGTGCTACCCAGCACACCCATGTGCTTCACTGAATCTATTGGAGTATGTTTCATGTTTTGGAACATGTCTTTTCGTCTATGATTTTTAGAAATTAATTAACTTTAATTCAGAAAGTGCTCAACTGACTTCAGCAAATGGGAAGGTTCTTGAAGCTGGTAGCATAAACCTCCTTATTGGCCTCAAATACAGCACAAGTAGGTGTCAAGCAAGATTTTCACATAAGTTCTGATAGTTCAATTCCAACTTGAAACTCTTTTCCCTTAACATTCATTTTCCCAGTAACTTTGTCTTTGTAACCCCCTGCTCCCCAGGTGAAGTTGCATATCTTCCATTTGCACTGATTCAGTTTTTGAGTTCTTTCTCATGCCTCTGAACATAGCTTGCACCCCACTTGACCTGTCCCCCATCAGTGGGTCATGTATCATAGCTTGGAAAATGTCTTACAAAAATCTTTACAAAAATCTTACAAGAAAAGTTACATTGGCCAGTAGCTTACTAACACTGACAGGTATCCACTAAGAGGAAGGCAGCTCTTACCACATCTGTTGTGTTTGGTGAACTGTTCACATACTAACATTTAAGTCAGCACTTTCACAAGGATGTACTAAACCTTGCACAAAATTATCTCACACTTTTTTTCTTTAAACAAAACCAGAAATCACTTTGCTGTCATAATCCAAATTCAGTAAGAGAGTTTTCATATGAATAGTCAAGCTCAAGAGTTTTTTAAAAAATACAAACAATGGAAGCAATTATGAACATCTGTTTTTCAATGCATATGTATTCTGTACATAACAAACAGAGAAATCCTATTATCTAGAACAATAAAAGGGAATTTCCCTTTCTGTCTGAACATTCTGGGGAGAATATGGTCTTCTATTTAGAATCATGGTTTGGGGCTTTTTTCTGTTAATGAGGTAAAAGTAGGAATGTCTTTTTTTTTTTTTTTTTTTTTTTTTTTTTTTTTTTGTAGTGTAGATACCAATTTCAGGGACACTAGTATAAATCCTGAGAAATCTATTTTTACACCTGTGTGGCTGAAATCAAAATGCCTCTGTGAAGGCCTGCTATATTTGCTTACACATAAAAGTATTTTTCTCTTGCTTGAGAAACATACAAAATGTCTTCAAAGAGGAAGCAGTTTATCAAATTCGTATTAATCACAGCATCAATAATGTTGACCGGGGTCAAGTCATTACACTAAATATATTGTAACCATTATTAATGCATGTAGCCCAGTGCCATAGCTATGATATAAGACTACTGTTTCCTGATTAAAAGCTGTTTGGTGATGCAGAGATTCAATACAGATTCTCACTGTCTTGTGATGACTGACAGTAGCTTCTGGTATTCTGCTTTCTTCTGACAGTGGAGTATATTAATATGAACACACCTTACAGAGGGGGCTAGAGGAAGTGCAGAATGCAGAAATCAAAAGTGTCTAATTTCAACAACCACAACTGTGCACCCATAAGGCAGCCAAATTTATCATGGCACATTATGGAGTGCAGGAAATGTCATGAAAACCATTGTTTTTTAATTTTTTTTCCTGAGAGTCTGAATGAGGTGATTTATGGTAGTTATCCATCTTAAGGGTCATCCATCAACTTTTAGTTGCTAGGCAATCAAACCAACAGCTGTTTGCTTTGAATCAAGCTGAAAAGTTGTCAGTCATCACATACAGGTATGACCTTAGTGATTAAAAACATTATCATGCATACAAAATTAAAGAGACAATGTCCTTGTCCCTCCTTTCCCTTAACTTGATACATTATCTTCCACGAGCAAAACAAGTAGTATTAGGCCAAATCTTTTATTTCAGGCAATATTTTGAAAGATCCTTGTGCTGGTCATTGTATTTCCGAAATACTCACACGTTCACATAAAAGTTCTTTATACAGAAACAGTTTTGTACCAGAGCAGGATGTTTTCTTTCTGATGTGGTAGTAAATTAAGTGATACAGATCTTTCTAAACACAATGTTGGCACTTTTAGAGTTAAGAGTGGATCTTGAGCAGCCAAACTATTGTAAAAGATTACTCTTCAGATGATTAGGCTCATGTCTTCATGCATGGGGTTGTAAGTGGTGCAAGATGCAGTGTAGACAAGGCTAGGATGCTATTACTGTTTTACCATCTCTCCTTAGTGTGTGTCTAGATGACATAATGGTGAAGCTGCCTGTATTGTGTGTTTCACCATGTTTGTTACTATAAACACAGCAATATCACTTGTGATTTGGAGGCACTATTTTTGACAATGTAAGAACAACCTAGCTGTAATGTGAGTACATGAATCTATTTTCATTCCTTGCTTCTGGTCCTCTATCAAAAACATTTGCAAGGAGTTACCCTCCCAATTGACTGTTGGCTCCACTGACTGCCATACCTTATTAAACAGCTTTGGAACTACTGAAACATAAGGGGGACTGGATTCTGCAAGGGATTCCAGAAGATAGTGAAGAAGGTGGAGGCAAATTGTTAAACAGATGGTTTTGACGTGGTTTGTCAATAAATGTACAGTAACTACCTTGCTCTTAGTTCCTGGTGTTTGAAAATTGCGCGCCTCTCCAGTGCTGTAGTCTTGTACTCACTGAGTCACTGGCAGACTGATGAGTTGCAAGTGGTTAGAAGTGCTGTCTGTAGAAGTGTGAAAGGGAACATGGTCATTTTTGGCAAAAACCTGCCTTTAAACCATTTTCTTATGTATCAGATGTAGCCACAGGAATATTCTTACCTTTCAATGAACTGTTTCAAAGAACTCAGCTATGGGCTACAGCTGTTGAGGTGGTAGTATTCTGCAAGGGAAATGATCGTAGCCACATTTTTTTCTGAGACCACAGGCTTTCCTTCAGAAGGAAAAAAAGACGTGTGTTTACTTCTATGTTAATTTGTGTACTCTTGCAAACAGAGGTCAGTCCTAGTGAAGATGACACATGGTAGCTGTCAATAAATTTTACTTTCCCCAGCGTGTATATCTTATCCTGCTAACCTGTGTGAAACAATAATTGCCTTGTCTTCTCTGGGATTTTGCTGTGTGCTAACTAATCCGTGGTAAGAAAAGACTGTCTTTCCTAGTTTGGATAAATCTGATAATATTGCAGATTTTATATATATAACTATTCAACTGTCTTTGCTCCTGTAATGTCATTGATTTTCATTTGTGTATAAATTTGGCTGTGCACCTATTTAGATGTCACTTAAGCTAATGGTGAACAATTCTGTGCCCTTGAAGCCACTATGTCATCTGTGTGGGCTCTTGCATGGGCTCCCATTCACATAACATCTGAGCACCTTCCAAGTGTTAATGTAAAATGTATGTGCAAAATACTCCTTGTAGTGAATGCACTGATGGGTGATAACCATTTTCATAACATCCTTGCCATCGTATTTTCACTTATCATGTAGCTCACACCAGGTGGCTTGTTAGCAGTTGCTAATGAGTTTGTTGTAGTGTGGGAGGTTCCCAGGTTGAGAGCTACACTTGCAGTTTTGCTCCCTCGCTTGGGTTGTTTCCAAGACTTGTGTGTATTCCTAATGTTATTATAAAACACTTCTAACACTTAATTTTGTTCTCTACAGAAATGTAAATGCCGAAAACATGAACCAAAGTTGATCATTTTGTATCTGCCTGTCCCTTTAAAAAAACCCAGAACCTCTAAAACTCTCTCCTCCAATCACAGTAATATTTTTTGTCTTCCCAGTAAAATAGATTAGTAACAGTATAAGTCCTAAATGGATCTCCTGACATCTTTGACTCCCTTCTATTTACAGCAGGCAAAACCTGCTTTTCTACTCTATTTTTTTTTAAGATAGTAACTATCATAGCCATTGAGAAGGAAAGTTGATGTAGGTTTTACAGGAAATTTAGGGAGGAAATGATCAGTTAGGGACAGATAGTAGTACTCTGTCAAGTATTATCCCATCTGCAGTAATGACACTCGTAGTGGGAAAAGGTGGCAGAATCAGGCTGTCTGATCAGATTTAATCTGTGAAGTGCCTAACCTAGTCCTTTAACCTTTAGTGTAGCTCAGTATGTAATCCACCTGTCCACATCACCAGAGGGACAAAATGAAGAATTTAGACTGCTGTTGAGCAGAGAGAATTTCCATAGTGGATCAACCTAATGTTACAGTGATGACACGTGGTAATTTGATAGTTACCACATAATAACAGGAACAATGCAGTACATACAGTACAGGATAACTCCATTGGCTGCAGTGGTAATTACATGGTAACTCACTGACTGTTAACACTTTGTCGTCTGATTAGTATGCACTTAACTTGTATCAGTGATGTAATTAGCACAGGTGTTTCTGCGTTTGCTGTATATCCAATAGTCTGTATATTTTTTTGACTCCTTGGCCTGTAGATTTATAGAGCAGTTATATTCTGTGTAACATGTAGCGTTTTCTATCAACCTGCAGAGACATGTCTCTGTTCTGCTGAATTCTGCTGCTGCTCAAAACTAGAGTTTTTCCTTTACTGATATATTACTAAGGCCAAAACCAGAAAAAACAAGTTAGCCTTATGTTCAAGTGTCTCCTGCACTTCCACTTCAAATGCAGTATCAGATACACTTAGATGTTTTTGCCTTCTTTATCTGAATTAAAGGTAGCAGATCACATGAACATCTACATCCTGTTTTTTTTCTTTTGTTAGCTGTATTTCTAAGCTATCTTGGCTTTGTATAAAAATTACATTGCTACATTTTTAAAATTGCTGTTATTTTTTATTTGAGAAGCAAGTTTTTTCGTCTAGTGTCTCTGAATCAAGATCAGAAACTGTTCAGTTACGTGCTGTTTAACAGCATTGAACACAGACTCTCTATTCCCAAAATTAACACACAGGATGAAGAAGGCTAATACGGAGTAAAAGGTAAGGAGAGACACTAAAAAGGTAAAGTCATGTAACAAACTTTGTAGGGCTAGGAGTATAGCCCATGATACCCTGTTCAGTGCTCTGTCCCTCACTAAATCATTTCTATCCTTCTAGGCTAGGCAGCTTCCACATGACCACCAATAGGTCATGATGAGCTGTTTTTTTCTCCCTCTTTCTTACAAAGATTATTCTTCGTACATATTCTGTTACACACAGAATGTGACATGTGAGCTGGAGTACATTTTGCTAAGTAGCATCGTATGTGAAAATTACTTTGTCATCTGAACTTCTAATTTTCTTCATCAGGGATCAAGTGATGGAGTAAGAACTTGTGTTGAATGATCAGATAAACACATCATCTACCCTGTTATCTATCTGGGACAGAGATAAATTCTCATCATCATTCTTTTTTCCTTCTTTCTCTTACATAACCAGCAGCATCTGCTTTTAGGAGGTTCACAATTTCTAGCAGACCCTGATGAATTACTATTCCTTTCCTCAGATTAACCCACTCAGTCTACACATGGAAAGTCCTTCTTCAAGTTCTGTACTTCCAACTTGGCTTTTGCTTAGACAGACCTTTCTAGGTCTGTCTCTTTGCACTGTATATTCTATATGAATAGACTAGATAGAAATAAAACATTATTATGCAGAGACAGGACTGAGCCAGAAACATCCCTGCAATACTTTGAGCTTTTTCTTAAAAAGCAACTGATTTCTTCTTTTGCCTTCTCCCAGAGAGGGCTTTTGATTGGAGGATACTACTTGATGTTTTTCTCCTTCCTTTCTGTGCAAGTGCAGGAGGTAGCAGTTTCTGCATATTCAGCAAAATATGCAGGCTCTGTAATCCTCTTCCTCAGCACAGTGCCACCCTGCCCATTTCTATCTTTCTGTATCTTTGTTTGTTGCATGTTTGTGTTTTATATGCATCTGACCAAAGCCCGATGAGTTTATGTAGTAGGTAGTTCTGTAGTATGAGTTCTGTAGTAGGTTTGTTGAGACAAAAGAGTTAGCAGAAATAATTGTGAAAATTTGTTACTGCCACCACTATTTGTTACTGCTCTTCTGTTGAAGGTTACCTCTTCCACAGCAGTGGAGATTACTTCTCTTATCATGAACAGAACATGCCTCCATTCCTCAGCTGCTTCAATGCAAAGTTTTAGTGTTGTAGCTTAAATCCGCTTTCACTTACAGTCTACACCAGGTGCAGTTAGATTTGTTCTTAGAAATGAGCTATACTATATCCAGTTCCTTGGGAGTATATCTGTTACTTGTGTTACTTGTGTGGCTTCTGTACAGAAGTACAGTGGTATACTCTGAAGTGCTACGTTTCCCTCAGAAACTTGTAGTTCTGTAGTAACAGAGGTAGTATTTGCCCTGCATGCTAACAGGGAAATGGTCTAGATATCTCTTGATATGCCAACAGAAATTAAAATCAGCACCAGCATCCTATCAGCCTTCATCTTTGCCTATGTCAAAACATTGGGGATTCATATACTCTGGAGTTTCCCTGCTTCCTAAAGAAAATAGTCTCAAGTGTTTCATTTCTGAAAAAAAGATGACTTGGACTTTCTCTAATCCAGCCTTTCTCTCTATGCTCTTGACTCAGTGGCAACAGTGGTCTGCTTTGCTGAGCTGCAGAATACTTTATGATGTGTTTTTTTTTTTTTTTTTTTTTTTTGCAAACACCAGGTGGGATGCTGGGATGTGCAATCACAATGCAAAAGTACAAAGATGTGGTAATCGATGGTAAGCATTGGAAAACATTGTGATCCTGAGGTAACCTAAGACTGAACAGCTAGATTCAGATTTCTTTAAGTTTTTCCTGTGATATATTCCCGTCACATTTTACAGATTTCCTGTGTGAGACAGCAACATCCACTATCCTATTTGGAGACAGTGGATGTATTTTCCAGTAGTTACAGTATTCTCAAGAGGGTTGAAAAAGGTTCTCCAAAACGTTAGGTGAAGTTCAGATGATTTTGTACATATATGAATAAGTCCTTTCTTGATAGTAGGTTCTGACCCCTTTTGTTAAAAAATCTCTATCTTGGCCTACCTTTTTCCTATTTTCCTTGGCCTTTCCTAGGTGTAATTCCTGTCTCTTCATTAAAGCTAACCATGATGCATGGAGTGAATGAAACAACAACAAAAAAAGCTCCCAGAACTTTCGTCTATTGTCTTTCTTCCAAATAGTAAAAGTGGGGAAGAAAAAGAGCACTGTTCTTTCACCTTTTTC
This sequence comes from Rhea pennata, assembly GCF_028389875.1. Classification (NCBI taxonomy): domain Eukaryota; kingdom Metazoa; phylum Chordata; class Aves; order Rheiformes; family Rheidae; genus Rhea; species Rhea pennata. Next base: position 102,366,278 of record NC_084664.1, on the reverse strand, counting down.
CCATTTTTCATCTGCACTCTGAGGCATATTCATTTAGCCTGAGAAAAAGTTCTGAGTATGAGTGTGAGTGTGTAAATGTGTGCACATGTATTTATATAAATACTCACATATGAACAAACCTGGGAAGAAAATTGTGTTGGGTGGTAGTAAAACATCTGCTTAGTTCAGTGTATCATGAAGCACAGGGCCAAAAGCTGAATGACTCTACATCTTGAGAAAGGTGTGTATACAACAATGTGTATCTTAGGGACATTTTATTGCATTTTGATTTTTTTTCCCAAAGCTTGTGCAGTATGGAATGAAAAAAAAAATGCTTTCATTCTATTTTTCTTCAAAAGAGGCATTGCTGTATAAGCCAGTTTGATTTCAGGGACCCTGCTCAAACTTGTTGAAATTGACAGTTGAAGCTAAGCAAACCCATAATATTCATGAACCTGATTCCTCTCAGTTGTGCATATGCAATTGTACTTCATTTGCAGCCATGGGAATCACAGTTGCATCAGAGTCCGACTGGTAGAAGTGCAAACAGAATCAGATTTACAGGATCTTTGAACTCCTCAGTGATTAATGAAATTCTTCATTCTAAAAATGTGACAGGAGGATAATTTTTGCAATATTTCCCCTAGGTTGAGGGATTTGAAGCTGGCATTGGAACTTGGGGGTTCTGACCTTCCATTATAGTGATTCCTTTGTACAAGCTGGAATCTCCTGAGCTGGAATCTCTCTTTTCATTTCCTGCATGCACCTGTACCCCATGCTTGTGTGACTGGAGGAGGTCTGTCATGCTGGAGAGTTAAACTGTTCTTCCACCATTCAGAGTCTGGCCAAGAACTAAAATATTCCCTCATTTTAAATCCAGTCTTGAAGGAACACTGCCAATTCCCAGTGACTTCAACATCTCTCTTGGAGGCTGGGAATTAGAAGACCTAGAGTCTTCCTATCTTTCCTGTGCCTCAGTTTTTATCACTTGTAAAATGAAGTTAGCAGTAGTTGTCTTTCTATGTAGAGGACTTAGAGATTTACTGGTAGCAGAAAATTATACAACTGCCAAATATTATTACTATATTATGGTCTAATAACACCACAGGATGGCTAATGAATGTAGGAAGCCCGTTAACTTTTTTTCCCCCCAATAAAGTCAATGGGGAATTACCTATAATACCTGTATATCTATACATATCTATATATATATGTGTGTCTATAATTATCTGTGTAATATCTATGTATTATCTGTACAACCGTTCTTCCCTGTAGCTACTGATAAATGTGCCAATACACATACCATGTCATTTTTAGACCAAATTGCTAAGATCTCTTTAGATGGTTGGGAGCTTAGATTCCTAAATAAAAAGTCAGGCGGTTACCTGATTGATGTTGTGGATGTGGTCTCTTATTGTTAATGGTTGGTACTCCTATTTTTTAGAAACTGACAGCTGTGCCTTACTTCTCTGCTTATTATATAGAGCATGACCAGCTGTGCAACTTGGACTTTTAGGGTACTTTGTGATTTGGAGTCTAGTGAGAGTGAGTACAAGCTACACTTAATAAGTTGTGAAGAGACTGATTGTTGCAGCTGAAGTGGTGAACGGATATAGTTACCCAAAAAAGATTGGGAAGCTGTGATCTAACTGTCACCCCATGGAGAATGAGCCTAGTCTTAAATTTGTGAAAGATCCCTGTTTTACAGTACAACTATAAGAAAGAATTCTGTTAAAAGTTAATGGAGGAGCTCCAATGTAACCCTATTAGATTCTTCCCCCATTAAATGATGAATACAGACATTTAATGAGTGTTTTAACTAGGCATTGTTATTGAAAGGACTATTGAACAAATTAAAATTAGGCCCATGATCAGTGAAGAGAAGCTGGATTTACTCCTCTGCTTTTGGCGTGGGGGAGTCTTTGTGTTTGCTTTTGTGTGCAACTGAAGAGGTGGATAAAATGGCGAGGGAAAGGAAGATGGTAGAAATAATAATTAGAAAAGAGAAATGAAACATTCACATTTTCAGAAATATTAAAATGGACCAGTGAAAACATATACAGGAGGTAGATATGTACTCTTTCTTAGATTTTGATCAGTGGAATTAATTTGAGATAAGAAAAGGAGAGAGTCTCCTAAAAGCCGTGGTAGTTCTCTGTTTAGTAATCCAGTCTTGGATAAAATTTTTATGCTAGCATAAAGCCTGATCCTGTGAGCTACTGAGTGTCTCCAACTTTGGACTGGGAAGGTGGGCATGCTTCTTAAGAGAGTCTGGACATCATAAACTCATCTAGTATAATTCTGATCCTGATCAAGATAGCCTGAGGATAGGTAGTATCTTTCCCTTCTGAAGAGAAGAACTTTTTTTTGTGTATGAGCACAAGAAGTGGTTCGTGGTGAAGGCAATAGAAAAGGTATTTGATTTAGAGCTCTCTGATGTCTCCTGCTATGGTGGCAGCATGAAGTGTCTGCATAAAGGGAGAGGATTTTATATTTTGTTTCATACTAAGATGTTGGTTTGGTGTTGTGTTATTAGAAAGTTTTCTTTTAAAAAACATCAGGGAAAGAGTTTGCTGTCTGTGAAATTAGAGCCTATGAAATTCTGGTTTCTGACATTCTTTTGCTTCCCATGGAGAGTGCATGCCTTTCTGTAGTGCCCCTGCAATGACCTCCTCTCTAACCTGGATAGATTACCCACGAGGGGTCATTTGGTTTCCATCCTTGTGTAGCCACGGCCATCTCATTTAAAGAGACCTGCCACATAGCTCTTTAAGTCCTCTCTGTGGTACAGTGATAGGTATATATTCTGTTAGCAGATGTCGTCTTGGTTATTTCAGTTGTCCTTCCTGTGAAAACTATTAAAAGAAACAAATAAAACAGCAAGATACATTTTTGCTATCATTCTGGGTTCCATGTGCAAAGAGACTTTGTGCATATGTGGGGCAGTTACTGTGCATTTGGATAGATGTCTTTATGTGGGGGATATAGAAAAGGTAGGTATTTTGCTGTATAATCAGAACTAGCTAAATTTGTATTGCAGTGTTTTACTTCAGAACAGTCAGGATGATGCTTTCTTTCCGTGAAAGACTTTTCCTTCCCTTGCCCTTAGAGCGCCCTGGGTGTAAGGCTCCCATTTAACTTGCCTGAATACTTTCTATCAGGGATCTTTAGTACATCTTAAAGTGCTTTTTCTGGCCTTCCTAAATCTGGGACATTATCATGACACATTGTTTGATCTTGCTCTGTGATATGTTCCAATATATTGCCAGTTTCTAACAAATCTGTTGGTGCATGTTGCTGACAAAAGGAAGGTTCGAATCTGCTGATGGCCACCTTCAAGACCTTGGGGCCTAATCTCCTTGAATGTCACAAGCTTCTAGCAAATACTGTCAGTTATACGCAAATGGCCTGAGGTGCTTTTTATTTTGTGATATGGATTATTGACCACTAGAATAAGAACGTCTGGGCCTTTTTCTCTCAGTTGTAGTAAAAACTTCAGACTTGGCATAAACTGCAGTTTTTTTTTGAGGAGGGAGAAGGCTAGATCTTTCTTCTCTAAGGCACTGAACTGGTTTAATTGAAAGAACAATTTGATTTGCTGCTGTAGCTGCTGCTACAGTAAAATAGCTTGGAATGCTAGCAAATTTTTACCTCTCTCACCCAAACCAAGGATTTAATACTGGCAGGTGAACTTCTGAAGGCTGCTATCAAGTATACAGAGACAATAACTGTCTTGGAGGTGGAACTTTGTCAATATTTTTTGCCCTGGGCCAAAAAACATTCACAATAATGGAGTGCTAAAGCCCTGCTCAGAAATGTTGCAGCTAGAGAAAGGGGAATTTATTCCAAGTTTGAGAGCGCAGTATTTTGATAGGATGTGTGGTTTCTTAATCATCCTTATGTTGAAGCATCAACCATCAAGACATTTGGGGGGCACCTAAAGGCATGCTTCTTCTTCACTAAGAGATTCCCTTATACTTTAAGCTCCTGTAAAGCTAGCTACATTACTTGTTCTTAATACCATGTTAGTGTGCGTGTCAGAGCCAAAATGTCTTTTCCTGTGACTTGTAACCTGGCCAGAAGATGTTCTCTTATTTTTAAATATCCATTGTGAAATGGGAGAAAAAAAATCAAAATTATGATATTGAAAAACTAAATAGATACTTGGAAGGACTACTTTGCGTGTTTCTTTCTGAAATGATTGTTAGATGATAATCATGAAATGATTCGGAGAGCAGATAATAGAAGTCTCTTGGGATTGCTTATGTAATATGGGAGCATTTTATAATGCCATAAATAGAGCGCCAAGTAAGCTCTTACAAACTTATTTTATTAATGCACATTGATTTATAATTATAATTATTAAGCTCAGGAATACAGACAAATGCTTGCTGTTTGGAAGTAGTCAGGCAATAAAAGAAATAACTCTTAGCTCCAATGTGCAAAAGCAGACAAGAGGGAGGGAATTCTCAACTCTGGAACTTGCCAGCCCCAAGGTTAAGGTTCCCCTGGTAAAGGCTCTAATAGACTGTTCCAAATACTGTCTCTTCCTCTTAGCATCTCTTTGAAAATGAAGATTAACAGTATGAGACAATATCTCTTTCAGAAAAAAGAAAAATTAGCTGCCTGGATCTCAATGTCCGTTATGGGGAATGGTGGGATTTTTTTCACTGTGTTTGTGTAAGAAGACCTCAGTTTGGTAAGACACACAGAAAAAGCTCTCCAGTATTGATTCAAGCTCTGACAGTAAACTAAACCATAATATTCCCAGCCTTGTAGCAGTGTCTTTGATGCCAGCATATGAATACAGAAATAAACAAAAAAGGACCGTGTTAGTTTCAGCTGTTTTCAATAATCAGCAAAGCAAATACCAGTAAATGGTATTTTCTAAATTTAAAAAAATACAGAATGATGTTTAGAAACCAATTTTTTAATTCTTTTAGGCAGAATTAAAACAGTCTGAGAGTAGGTGAATGTATTCTCCTAAAGGCAAGAGAAATCTAACACAAACATTATATGCATGACATACTATTTTTACTGAGTTCCAGTAATGAAACTCTTTTGAAAGCAAGCTTATTCATAGGGAACAGGATATTTGACTTATTGCGAATTCTGTTTTAACCCATTTAGGATATATTTGCAGTGGTGTCTGATAAACTAAATATGTGGTCTCATTTATATGTACTTTCTTGTCTAGTCTTTGAGGCTCAGGTCCTCTTTTTGCAACTGTGAACTCATCCGTGTGTGCTTCTCTGACACACTTATATAGCCGCTGTTGACAATTACATGCACATTTCAGAAGGAGACTGTAACTTCATTTCTCAAAGGTTAAGCATTCACTTTTCTTTATATGAGTACTTCCAGAGCAGTTTAAAATTGTGTCCATGTTTTAAGTAATTCATTGACTTGAAATCTACTCCTCTGAATTTTAGATTTGTATTTTTAGATTCATTGCAGAAAAGCAGGATCCTGAACAAGAGTAGCAGCCAGTTTTATAATATGCGGAGTTCACCCTACAACTCTGGGGCATTTTCATGTTAATAAAATGGGCATTATGTAATAAGGAGCTTGGATGGAAAATGTTAATCCTACTAGATTCTGGAGCCTTGTTTGATAGTTGTTTGTATGAAACATATTTTGGTTGTAAATGTAGTCCCATCCAAAGAGTCGGAAAGTGGATTTTATTAGATATTCCAAGGCATTCCAGTTTAAAGGTAGCTGATTTTGTGCCATGAATTTCACTAGCCAGATATAGTTATAATAATATATACCTTATTTTTGTTATTCCTTAAGGCATAGGTTATGCACTTAGGCAATGTTGTATTTTTCTGGAGGTAAAATCTAATTAGAAAATTGATCCTATGTATAATGTTTTCTCTAAGTGGGTGCGGGATTAAAATAGTTTTTGAAGCTAACTTACTGTTTTAAGTTTACTGTGTCCTAGCTAAGTATTAATATTATTATTATTGATGATAATGATTATCCTTTGTAGATGCATGACCTCTTGTATTTCACTATTACGTACTTATGGTGTTCTCTGTTTAAACAAACGTGTTTGGATTAGAAAACATAAACTCTTATGGATTTGCATTTTGCATTCCATAAACTTGTAATTTTTATGAAAAGACCAAACAGCAAAAGCAAAAGGCCAACAGCAAAAGAGGCCTGGGGGCCTCTTCTCACATTTTAGCAAAGATTTAACAGCAGGATGACATAGTGAATAAGGGCCTGCTTCCATGATTTGCTCAGTACCTCCTATGATTTACCCTCAGTGCCAATAAGGGCAGGCAGTATTTTGCAGAGAGTATGTATCCTGCTGTAGGAGCAGGTCCTAAGAGTTTTACCAAACATGCTGTGAAGCAGCAATAGAAGTTATAATCTTAACTATACACTTTTCAAAATAAAAGGAATAAATAAGTTTTATATTGTAGTCTTGATTTTCTTTCTTTTTTTTTAATTACAATAACTGATGTACATACTGCTTAACTGTATTGACTAACGCAGAGTAAGTCACTCAACCATCAGTGAAGAGCTGTGGACCTAGACTAGAGCATACTGTCTGTACTTGAGAGCACATTTATGTTAACAAAAACTGTTCCACTGAATGCACTGAATCAGGACCTCATTGTGGCCTTACATAGGAAGGGAAAATAATGTCTGTTAATGCTTGCTGTGCACTTCTCCTTTACTTATAACTTCACAGATTCTTCTTAATTTGTCAATGCCAGTATTCTTCGCTGATGAATGTATAGGTGCCCAAGACTGAACTAGTAAGTGAGACAGTATTTGATCTTTTCAAGCACAAAATAACAATTGATGAAAATACTTAGTCTGTTCATTTCCTTTAATGCTCTCCACAACCCACTCAAACTCAAATAATTTTATAAAAAGATAACATTTCCTTTGGAACAAGGAGGTGATTTTCCTCTTTCTCCTCTCTCCTTTCACATAGATAATTTTAAATGTGTAGGACTAGACAGGTCTGATGAAAGCTTTTTCTCAAATGTTTGTGTGGCGCTGATTTTACTTTACAAAGTCTCTTACACTCTTACCAGGTATTTTTTATTCAGTTTAGTTAGGGGAACATTTGCTGGATTAAGAATGATGCATGTAATGGACCAAATTCTTTTCTCTGTTACACTCATAAAATCTCAGGATATTCCATGAGTTTGCACTTGTGTAAGTGAGAACAGAATTTGACTTTACCTATTTTATTTATTTATGCATTTATTTTTGTCAAAGCTCATATGTGTTATTTATTGTAAGTATAGGTTTTCTTCTTCACCGGTTTTGCTAGCTCTAGAAACGTTTGCTGGTGCATGGACAGCTGGCTCGTGTTGTTTCTCTTCCTCTTTTTCAGATACTAAATCATATGAGAAAACAAATCATTGCACACTTTCATACTATCTTTTGATATAGCTATTGCTGTACTTTCCACAGGTATGCTATACAGTTAAAAATGGAACCAAACTGAAATACAGGAGATTATAAATCCACAGGAGATAATAATTTTTGGAAATAATGCTAATAATAATACTTAGCTGAGACGCATTAAACAAGTTAGTTAGCAGTGTTAATTCATGTCTTTTTAAATGTCTGTTCTGCATTGGTATTTGTAAGATTCTCCTTATTAAGATATGGCATACTATAAAAAAGTTCAAGAATTCAAGAATTGGTATTTGATAATGCTTCTGTAAACCTCTGAGAAACATCACCTACAGGAAAGTCAATAAAAAAACAAAGATGGAATTCAACAAAACCCTGAGCTGTTTTAGCAATTTGTGTTTGGCTCCAACATTCTGCGTATTATTTTTCTGCAGAAAGGTGAAAATGTTCAGCTAACCAAGAGAAGATACTTCTTTTAGATAAATGCATACATACGCTGTGAGTTTCGTGCAGCTCAGGCAGATACTACTCTGGTTTGATTCAGAACCTTTCACTTGCCTAACTAAGCGCTGACTACATAATCAATGGGGAAGTGAGACTTTAGACTGAATTAATTTCCAGGTTTATCTTTACTGTTATCGATGAATATTTTGTCATTAATATATAACAGTATTTAAAATGAAATAAAATGTATGAAATTATACCCAAGACATTTTTGGTAAGCATTATAGTGTTTTAATGTTAATCTGAAGCAATTAAAGGCCAGATCTCAAACATATGAAAGCACTCTACGTCTCCAGTGTTAGGAGACAAATTAGTTGAAAATGATTCTGAAAAAACCACAGGCTATCGATTGTGTTATTTGTAAGCATGGTTATTATGACCATCTTAAATGCTATTCCGTTTTCCTGTCCTTAAAGCAAACACAAACAAAAACACAGACAATATGCAGGGACTTATTGCTGCTTTCACTTAAAGCTGGTGTTTAATTGCAGGCTTTTTGTGGTTAGAACAACAAAGTTGGGAGTCATGGCACATAAAATAAAAGCTATGAAAGGGTATGTCTTTTGAAAAACAACAAAAAAGTTGCAAATAGACGACAGCAGTGAAAATCAAAATGATAAATATAAAAATAATGTGATTGATTTTTTTTTTTTTTGAAAGGCAGTTAAATTTGCTGCTGCTATTTAGGTTGCAGCACTGCGAACATTGATTTTATTTGGGGGAAGAAATGCCAGGAATTTTATCCTTCTCCATTCCCATTTGTTCCGTGGCATCTTCTGTTGATGCTTTTCTCTATTTTTTCCATTATTTTTTGCTGAATATATTATGATACTTTATTTGTCTTGATTCAGAGCTTTTATATGTCTGTGAGGCTTCACCATTCTAGCAATTTCACAAATAAATCACAGATCATTGTGCAGAAATCTCGTAGCTTACATAAAGACAGCATAATTTTTATGGTGGAAGAAGCTGGATTATCCTGGATAGTTGGATTACTATATCCATAGGAATGTCTATAGAATACACTCACTCATATCCTGTCTTTCTTTTTAATTAGCACTTACTAGTTTTTACTAAAGCAATGTGTTACAGAGGGATTTTGAAAGTATGGTGGTGGCATCTACATTCTTTGATAAAACATTTCGTTTTATGGACAAATGTTATTTCTGCGTGTGTAAAATAAGGACATGTTGTTAGTCTTTTGTTAATTTCCAGATAATTAAATGTTATTATCTATTTACCAATGAATAGATGTGATCTGTTTACAATATCGAAGATGTATATAAAGCACCCAGCTATAGCTGAAGCTCTAATTAAAATACATCATTGTTTGTCATGGTTTTAAGGCGAAAATTAAAAAGCGTTGCCAAATTAATCTTCAATCAGGAGTTCATTAATTAGCTAACCTTCTGTAAATGGGCTGCAGTTTGATGACAGCTCACTAAAGGACCGTTTAAATGAATCCCTGATTGTATCAATCAGGCAGATGAAAAGAATTAGATTTGCTGCTCTTTTGCAGTAGTTCCTCCAAACAGTTCCCCAACATTTAATACACACAATGGATGTTAAACTATTTTAAAGTGATGAATCCTTTTTATTACTGTCCCAAACTCTGTTACTTCTTGCTGTATATCAAGAGGAAATGTATAATGCTGCCAAAGTTTCATGATCCTGAACAGAATATGGTGGAGGAACGTGCTTTATAACATAGTAATAAGCATTGAAATAAAGTTGCTTGAAATAACCTCGTAACTTTCTATGAGAAAAACGTTTTGAACAAATTATTGATTATATAATAGTCTTTAGTAAAATTTACATTGCTTCTGTCATGAATTCTAAAATATGAGGCCTTAAGTGGTCAGGTACTTCAGCTGCTTTTGTGCTAGCAACATAAAATTTCTAGACCTCTAGACTATCTGGAAATGTCTACCATGAAAGTGACAAATTAAAGATGTTAGCTCTAGATTAGAGTATATTTCTACGTTACTGTGGTACATGTAATAGCTATCTAGACACACCACAAGGCTGAAAGAAAAATGCATACACCTTTGGTAGGACATAATTTGTAATTTTGTGATTCTTTTTCTGATAAGTAGGTGGATTTTTTTCCACATGTATTTAGTCTGCATGTATGCCTTTTGTAGGTCTATATGAATACATGTTTTATGAAATGAACGGTCGAAAGAACACTCCTTACTTACTATTATCAAAAGTTCCCCTAAACTTTGTGTAAACAGTACTTTAGTTAATGTTTCGGTTAGTTCTCCTCTTAATAAAATAGAAGGGTTTGAACTTTGGTGGGGGGAGGTTGGGGGGGCACATTTAGTTAGCATATTCATATACTCAAAATCTGTTTGAGATGAAAGCATTAATTAAGGTTAGGAAAGACTGCATGTCAAAGCACAAAGTGACGTACTGCATATTATGACATCTTAAATATATACAAATTGAACAGCCATGACGATCTTTGTCTCCTCTCTATAAATATTTCCATTTGTTTTGTATTACATATACTGAGATTATTAACCCGTTATCTGTAATCAATATATTATTCTAAGTTACTGTAAAATACCTCACAATCTTGTTTATGTAAATGATAGAAATAGCTATTAAAATACAAGTCAGATTGAATGTATATGTTGAATGTATATTAAATTGAATATATATTTATAATCAGGATAGAATTGTGCATTTTAGTTATCATCTGCCATGAGATAATAACCTTGTCCAATGCTGCTGTAACTGTTAAGTCCCTGCTGCCAATTTAACCACAGAGATGGTGGTTTTTTTTTCTTACTCAAGGTGTTTCTATCAACATTTTGTACAGATACAGTAATCCAGTGTGAAGGAAAATCAGTTTCTTTCCCTCTGTGCTGATTTGCATATGCATGTCAAATCCAGCTATGCCATTTTTTATGGTATCGAGGAAAACAAAATGACCTTTTCTCAAGTTCCTAACGGTGGAAGGTTCTTACGTTCTGACTGTTCAGGTGGGGGAAGAGGCTGGGAGAGCCTTCGCTCGCTGATTGCGCTGCCGATGCTCGCAACAGTTTGATGCGTTCTAACACACTAAACTCTATACGCTTCCCTGTTATAATTGCATCTGTGCTCAAGGCTACTGTAGTTAGGCTACATTAAATCTCGTTGTCAGTCAGGCTGCATAAGGCTCAGGAAGCTCACGGGCTGGAGCTGGGCAATGTGATCTTCCTCAAGACCAACTTCGCTGACTGCTACTTGCTTGTCTTCTCACAAACTGCTGCGTTGCTGCGTACATAATGGACCCCCCCTTACAGAAATTATGTAACTCAGTTTCTGCCCCGTCTGACAGACATGGCTTGCTTAAAAATAAATACAAGCCTAGTAATCTAGATTGCCCAGCCTTCTTTTCAGCTAACTGCATGCATTATTTGTTGTATTAGCCAACAGAAAAAAACAAAATGTCACTAATTATGTTATCAACTTACATATCATGTGTATATGCATACATGTAGAAGATAGGTCATGTACACTTAACATGTGTGAGAAAATACAGAAGCTTTCAGCAGGGCTTCTATCAAAATAATTATCCAAGCAATTATCTGCGCTATTCAGCTAACTTTTGCATGCGATGGTGTTTCTGTGCTTTTGTGTTCGTCAACCTTACTGCTTTGAGTTCTCTTAGGAACTATTAGACTGACAGTTTTCAAATTGTGCAGAAAAGACAATGAAAGAGAAAAGGGCTTTTTATAGAAAATTGTGCCTTTATTACAGGTAGTTAATAAGTATTAATATCATAAAAAATCAATGGGTTAAATGCAGTTTTGTCATTTTAACTGGTGCACAGAATTCAATCCTGTGTGGCTTGTCTGCATTTTCAGGAGGTCATCTTACTAGGAGTCACAACACTGCAGTTCTTTTCTTCCCAACTGCAACACTGCATATAATTCCCCCTGCCCCAAAAATCCCAAACTGTGATGTACCATGCCTGTGTGAATTTTGGAGGCATTATTCCTGATCCTGTAGATACAAGCAGGAACATAAATGAATTTTTCCTGATGCATGCGTTCAGGATCATTTTGTCATTCAACTCTCTGGTAATAATAATAAAAAGTTTTAATGTTGTGACTTTTTGGCCTCTGTATATATGTCAAATTAAATATATTTTAATTCTTGACTCTTCAAAGGAAACTAGTGTAGGCTGATGAACTTCCATTACCCAGACTTTCGGTAATAGCATCCCTCAAATTCTATGTACTTCTATGTACAGACAGAAGAGTGCACACTCACGGTTATACCCTTTAAAAAGACAAAAAATTGTTCAATTTCTTCTTTTGTGTGAGGATTTGTTTAGTTCTTGGGCTTATTATAAGAAACTGTTTTCATTTTAAGAATGTGGCTTTGTCTAGCGATAACCTTAGTATTATGCAAAGGAAAACCTTGCAAGGAATAATGCAGTGATTTGTCTTTTATGAAAAAGTTTATTAGTTTGGTGTGGCAGTTTTCTTCTAGTGTATCATGGGTAGGGAAAGGAGGACAGTTCATAGGTGGGAAACTCAACTGATACATTTATATTTGGTTGTTGTAGTCTCCCTCCCAGTTACTGGAAAAGCCTTGAGAAAAGTAAACCATGTGCTTTTGTACTGTCATATTTGATTTGGACTATATTCTTACTGTTGTTTGAAGCTAACATGAAATGCAGTGTCTGCATGACCCATTTTAGCAGCCCATTATCATAATTTCATGTCGTATGGCCACTGAGTTAATGTACTTACAAATGACAGAGAAAGTGTGTTACATGACCTTAGGGTTTTCAAAAATTAAATGACGTAGGAGATTGTATTTCAACAAATTATTAAAGAGAAGGGATTTGGAGGGAGGGATTTTTTTTTTTTTTGACCTTCAAGGGTCATAGTTCATAACAATAGCAAAATATATTTATTCTTCAGAAGACAAAAATACTAAAAGTTTAAGCTTTTTTGAGGTATGGGTTTTATCCACTAACACAGTGTTTTGGGGTAATGTGAAGGTCTGTGCCTAGTCTGTTGTAATTACTTTTTACATCATTGTTTGTCCTCTTTCATGATGTAATTAACTTACATTGTCTTTTTTATTTACACACTTTGCTATGTATGGATTGATATTTTTTTTTTGTTTCTTGGTTTGTTTCGGTGTTTTTTAAAGTCATGATTGTAAATGAAAGCAATAAAGCAAGTATGTTTCCTGAATTTTGCTACAATGGGGGTATTTTATGGTTGATTATGTGATATAATAGCACTGAGAATAATTTTGATTTGAAAAATAATCTTTTTTAAAAATGGCTTTCTTAATTTGAGTTTAAACCAGATCTGAATGTGTTTCTTAATTTAAGCAAGTGGCATTGGCATTTTATCAGTGTACAATGTCCCCATACTTCCCAAATTTTATGGTGTCATGAACTTACATTGCTAAAACCCACCATAGTGAGT